>NC_141678.1:7500-10000 GCF_028749965.1 Puma concolor | reverse complement strand
GTTAGGGTTAGGGTTAGGGTTAGGGTTAGGGTTAGGGTTAGGGTTAGGGTTAGGGTTAGGGTTAGGGTTAGGGTTAGGGTTAGGGTTAGGGTTAGGGTTAGGGTTAGGGTTAGGGTTAGGGTTAGGGTTAGGGTTAGGGTTAGGGTTAGGGTTAGGGTTAGGGTTAGGGTTAGGGTTAGGGTTAGGGTTAGGGTTAGGGTTAGGGTTAGGGTTAGGGTTAGGGTTAGGGTTAGGGTTAGGGTTAGGGTTAGGGTTAGGGTTAGGGTTAGGGTTAGGGTTAGGGTTAGGGTTAGGGTTAGGGTTAGGGTTAGGGTTAGGGTTAGGGTTAGGGTTAGGGTTAGGGTTAGGGTTAGGGTTAGGGTTAGGGTTAGGGTTAGGGTTAGGGTTAGGGTTAGGGTTAGGGTTAGGGTTAGGGTTAGGGTTAGGGTTAGGGTTAGGGTTAGGGTTAGGGTTAGGGTTAGGGTTAGGGTTAGGGTTAGGGTTAGGGTTAGGGTTAGGGTTAGGGTTAGGGTTAGGGTTAGGGTTAGGGTTAGGGTTAGGGTTAGGGTTAGGGTTAGGGTTAGGGTTAGGGTTAGGGTTAGGGTTAGGGTTAGGGTTAGGGTTAGGGTTAGGGTTAGGGTTAGGGTTAGGGTTAGGGTTAGGGTTAGGGTTAGGGTTAGGGTTAGGGTTAGGGTTAGGGTTAGGGTTAGGGTTAGGGTTAGGGTTAGGGTTAGGGTTAGGGTTAGGGTTAGGGTTAGGGTTAGGGTTAGGGTTAGGGTTAGGGTTAGGGTTAGGGTTAGGGTTAGGGTTAGGGTTAGGGTTAGGGTTAGGGTTAGGGTTAGGGTTAGGGTTAGGGTTAGGGTTAGGGTTAGGGTTAGGGTTAGGGTTAGGGTTAGGGTTAGGGTTAGGGTTAGGGTTAGGGTTAGGGTTAGGGTTAGGGTTAGGGTTAGGGTTAGGGTTAGGGTTAGGGTTAGGGTTAGGGTTAGGGTTAGGGTTAGGGTTAGGGTTAGGGTTAGGGTTAGGGTTAGGGTTAGGGTTAGGGTTAGGGTTAGGGTTAGGGTTAGGGTTAGGGTTAGGGTTAGGGTTAGGGTTAGGGTTAGGGTTAGGGTTAGGGTTAGGGTTAGGGTTAGGGTTAGGGTTAGGGTTAGGGTTAGGGTTAGGGTTAGGGTTAGGGTTAGGGTTAGGGTTAGGGTTAGGGTTAGGGTTAGGGTTAGGGTTAGGGTTAGGGTTAGGGTTAGGGTTAGGGTTAGGGTTAGGGTTAGGGTTAGGGTTAGGGTTAGGGTTAGGGTTAGGGTTAGGGTTAGGGTTAGGGTTAGGGTTAGGGTTAGGGTTAGGGTTAGGGTTAGGGTTAGGGTTAGGGTTAGGGTTAGGGTTAGGGTTAGGGTTAGGGTTAGGGTTAGGGTTAGGGTTAGGGTTAGGGTTAGGGTTAGGGTTAGGGTTAGGGTTAGGGTTAGGGTTAGGGTTAGGGTTAGGGTTAGGGTTAGGGTTAGGGTTAGGGTTAGGGTTAGGGTTAGGGTTAGGGTTAGGGTTAGGGTTAGGGTTAGGGTTAGGGTTAGGGTTAGGGTTAGGGTTAGGGTTAGGGTTAGGGTTAGGGTTAGGGTTAGGGTTAGGGTTAGGGTTAGGGTTAGGGTTAGGGTTAGGGTTAGGGTTAGGGTTAGGGTTAGGGTTAGGGTTAGGGTTAGGGTTAGGGTTAGGGTTAGGGTTAGGGTTAGGGTTAGGGTTAGGGTTAGGGTTAGGGTTAGGGTTAGGGTTAGGGTTAGGGTTAGGGTTAGGGTTAGGGTTAGGGTTAGGGTTAGGGTTAGGGTTAGGGTTAGGGTTAGGGTTAGGGTTAGGGTTAGGGTTAGGGTTAGGGTTAGGGTTAGGGTTAGGGTTAGGGTTAGGGTTAGGGTTAGGGTTAGGGTTAGGGTTAGGGTTAGGGTTAGGGTTAGGGTTAGGGTTAGGGTTAGGGTTAGGGTTAGGGTTAGGGTTAGGGTTAGGGTTAGGGTTAGGGTTAGGGTTAGGGTTAGGGTTAGGGTTAGGGTTAGGGTTAGGGTTAGGGTTAGGGTTAGGGTTAGGGTTAGGGTTAGGGTTAGGGTTAGGGTTAGGGTTAGGGTTAGGGTTAGGGTTAGGGTTAGGGTTAGGGTTAGGGTTAGGGTTAGGGTTAGGGTTAGGGTTAGGGTTAGGGTTAGGGTTAGGGTTAGGGTTAGGGTTAGGGTTAGGGTTAGGGTTAGGGTTAGGGTTAGGGTTAGGGTTAGGGTTAGGGTTAGGGTTAGGGTTAGGGTTAGGGTTAGGGTTAGGGTTAGGGTTAGGGTTAGGGTTAGGGTTAGGGTTAGGGTTAGGGTTAGGGTTAGGGTTAGGGTTAGGGTTAGGGTTAGGGTTAGGGTTAGGGTTAGGGTTAGGGTTAGGGTTAGGGTTAGGGTTAGGGTTAGGGTTAGGGTTAGGGTTAGGGTTAGGGTTAGGGTTAGGGTTAGGGTTAGGGTTAGGGTTAGGGTTAGGGTTAGGGTTAGGGTTAGGGTTAGGGTTAGGGTTAGGGTTAGGGTTA
>NC_141677.1:88968146-88994233 GCF_028749965.1 Puma concolor | reverse complement strand
CTAACCCTAACCCTAACCCTAACCCTAACCCTAACCCTAACCCTAACCCTAACCCTAACCCTAACCCTAACCCTAACCCTAACCCTAACCCTAACCCTAACCCTAACCCTAACCCTAACCCTAACCCTAACCCTAACCCTAACCCTAACCCTAACCCTAACCCTAACCCTAACCCTAACCCTAACCCTAACCCTAACCCTAACCCTAACCCTAACCCTAACCCTAACCCTAACCCTAACCCTAACCCTAACCCTAACCCTAACCCTAACCCTAACCCTAACCCTAACCCTAACCCTAACCCTAACCCTAACCCTAACCCTAACCCTAACCCTAACCCTAACCCTAACCCTAACCCTAACCCTAACCCTAACCCTAACCCTAACCCTAACCCTAACCCTAACCCTAACCCTAACCCTAACCCTAACCCTAACCCTAACCCTAACCCTAACCCTAACCCTAACCCTAACCCTAACCCTAACCCTAACCCTAACCCTAACCCTAACCCTAACCCTAACCCTAACCCTAACCCTAACCCTAACCCTAACCCTAACCCTAACCCTAACCCTAACCCTAACCCTAACCCTAACCCTAACCCTAACCCTAACCCTAACCCTAACCCTAACCCTAACCCTAACCCTAACCCTAACCCTAACCCTAACCCTAACCCTAACCCTAACCCTAACCCTAACCCTAACCCTAACCCTAACCCTAACCCTAACCCTAACCCTAACCCTAACCCTAACCCTAACCCTAACCCTAACCCTAACCCTAACCCTAACCCTAACCCTAACCCTAACCCTAACCCTAACCCTAACCCTAACCCTAACCCTAACCCTAACCCTAACCCTAACCCTAACCCTAACCCTAACCCTAACCCTAACCCTAACCCTAACCCTAACCCTAACCCTAACCCTAACCCTAACCCTAACCCTAACCCTAACCCTAACCCTAACCCTAACCCTAACCCTAACCCTAACCCTAACCCTAACCCTAACCCTAACCCTAACCCTAACCCTAACCCTAACCCTAACCCTAACCCTAACCCTAACCCTAACCCTAACCCTAACCCTAACCCTAACCCTAACCCTAACCCTAACCCTAACCCTAACCCTAACCCTAACCCTAACCCTAACCCTAACCCTAACCCTAACCCTAACCCTAACCCTAACCCTAACCCTAACCCTAACCCTAACCCTAACCCTAACCCTAACCCTAACCCTAACCCTAACCCTAACCCTAACCCTAACCCTAACCCTAACCCTAACCCTAACCCTAACCCTAACCCTAACCCTAACCCTAACCCTAACCCTAACCCTAACCCTAACCCTAACCCTAACCCTAACCCTAACCCTAACCCTAACCCTAACCCTAACCCTAACCCTAACCCTAACCCTAACCCTAACCCTAACCCTAACCCTAACCCTAACCCTAACCCTAACCCTAACCCTAACCCTAACCCTAACCCTAACCCTAACCCTAACCCTAACCCTAACCCTAACCCTAACCCTAACCCTAACCCTAACCCTAACCCTAACCCTAACCCTAACCCTAACCCTAACCCTAACCCTAACCCTAACCCTAACCCTAACCCTAACCCTAACCCTAACCCTAACCCTAACCCTAACCCTAACCCTAACCCTAACCCTAACCCTAACCCTAACCCTAACCCTAACCCTAACCCTAACCCTAACCCTAACCCTAACCCTAACCCTAACCCTAACCCTAACCCTAACCCTAACCCTAACCCTAACCCTAACCCTAACCCTAACCCTAACCCTAACCCTAACCCTAACCCTAACCCTAACCCTAACCCTAACCCTAACCCTAACCCTAACCCTAACCCTAACCCTAACCCTAACCCTAACCCTAACCCTAACCCTAACCCTAACCCTAACCCTAACCCTAACCCTAACCCAACCCTAACCCTAACCCTAACCCTAACCCTAACCCTAACCCTAACCCTAACCCTAACCCTAACCCTAACCCTAACCCTAACCCTAACCCTAACCCTAACCCTAACCCTAACCCTAACCCTAACCCTAACCCTAACCCTAACCCTAACCCTAACCCTAACCCTAACCCTAACCCTAACCCTAACCCTAACCCTAACCCTAACCCTAACCCTAACCCTAACCCTAACCCTAACCCTAACCCTAACCCTAACCCTAACCCTAACCCTAACCCTAACCCTAACCCTAACCCTAACCCTAACCCTAACCCTAACCCTAACCCTAACCCTAACCCTAACCCTAACCCTAACCCTAACCCTAACCCTAACCCTAACCCTAACCCTAACCCTAACCCTAACCCTAACCCTAACCCTAACCCTAACCCTAACCCTAACCCTAACCCTAACCCTAACCCTAACCCTAACCCTAACCCTAACCCTAACCCTAACCCTAACCCTAACCCTAACCCTAACCCTAACCCTAACCCTAACCCTAACCCTAACCCTAACCCTAACCCTAACCCTAACCCTAACCCTAACCCTAACCCTAACCCTAACCCTAACCCTAACCCTAACCCTAACCCTAACCCTAACCCTAACCCTAACCCTAACCCTAACCCTAACCCTAACCCTAACCCTAACCCTAACCCTAACCCTAACCCTAACCCTAACCCTAACCCTAACCCTAACCCTAACCCTAACCCTAACCCTAACCCTAACCCTAACCCTAACCCTAACCCTAACCCTAACCCTAACCCTAACCCTAACCCTAACCCTAACCCTAACCCTAACCCTAACCCTAACCCTAACCCTAACCCTAACCCTAACCCTAACCCTAACCCTAACCCTAACCCTAACCCTAACCCTAACCCTAACCCTAACCCTAACCCTAACCCTAACCCTAACCCTAACCCTAACCCTAACCCTAACCCTAACCCTAACCCTAACCCTAACCCTAACCCTAACCCTAACCCTAACCCTAACCCTAACCCTAACCCTAACCCTAACCCTAACCCTAACCCTAACCCTAACCCTAACCCTAACCCTAACCCTAACCCTAACCCTAACCCTAACCCTAACCCTAACCCTAACCCTAACCCTAACCCTAACCCTAACCCTAACCCTAACCCTAACCCTAACCCTAACCCTAACCCTAACCCTAACCCTAACCCTAACCCTAACCCTAACCCTAACCCTAACCCTAACCCTAACCCTAACCCTAACCCTAACCCTAACCCTAACCCTAACCCTAACCCTAACCCTAACCCTAACCCTAACCCTAACCCTAACCCTAACCCTAACCCTAACCCTAACCCTAACCCTAACCCTAACCCTAACCCTAACCCTAACCCTAACCCTAACCCTAACCCTAACCCTAACCCTAACCCTAACCCTAACCCTAACCCTAACCCTAACCCTAACCCTAACCCTAACCCTAACCCTAACCCTAACCCTAACCCTAACCCTAACCCTAACCCTAACCCTAACCCTAACCCTAACCCTAACCCTAACCCTAACCCTAACCCTAACCCTAACCCTAACCCTAACCCTAACCCTAACCCTAACCCTAACCCTAACCCTAACCCTAACCCTAACCCTAACCCTAACCCTAACCCTAACCCTAACCCTAACCCTAACCCTAACCCTAACCCTAACCCTAACCCTAACCCTAACCCTAACCCTAACCCTAACCCTAACCCTAACCCTAACCCTAACCCTAACCCTAACCCTAACCCTAACCCTAACCCTAACCCTAACCCTAACCCTAACCCTAACCCTAACCCTAACCCTAACCCTAACCCTAACCCTAACCCTAACCCTAACCCTAACCCTAACCCTAACCCTAACCCTAACCCTAACCCTAACCCTAACCCTAACCCTAACCCTAACCCTAACCCTAACCCTAACCCTAACCCTAACCCTAACCCTAACCCTAACCCTAACCCTAACCCTAACCCTAACCCTAACCCTAACCCTAACCCTAACCCTAACCCTAACCCTAACCCTAACCCTAACCCTAACCCTAACCCTAACCCTAACCCTAACCCTAACCCTAACCCTAACCCTAACCCTAACCCTAACCCTAACCCTAACCCTAACCCTAACCCTAACCCTAACCCTAACCCTAACCCTAACCCTAACCCTAACCCTAACCCTAACCCTAACCCTAACCCTAACCCTAACCCTAACCCTAACCCTAACCCTAACCCTAACCCTAACCCTAACCCTAACCCTAACCCTAACCCTAACCCTAACCCTAACCCTAACCCTAACCCTAACCCTAACCCTAACCCTAACCCTAACCCTAACCCTAACCCTAACCCTAACCCTAACCCTAACCCTAACCCTAACCCTAACCCTAACCCTAACCCTAACCCTAACCCTAACCCTAACCCTAACCCTAACCCTAACCCTAACCCTAACCCTAACCCTAACCCTAACCCTAACCCTAACCCTAACCCTAACCCTAACCCTAACCCTAACCCTAACCCTAACCCTAACCCTAACCCTAACCCTAACCCTAACCCTAACCCTAACCCTAACCCTAACCCTAACCCTAACCCTAACCCTAACCCTAACCCTAACCCTAACCCTAACCCTAACCCTAACCCTAACCCTAACCCTAACCCTAACCCTAACCCTAACCCTAACCCTAACCCTAACCCTAACCCTAACCCTAACCCTAACCCTAACCCTAACCCTAACCCTAACCCTAACCCTAACCCTAACCCTAACCCTAACCCTAACCCTAACCCTAACCCTAACCCTAACCCTAACCCTAACCCTAACCCTAACCCTAACCCTAACCCTAACCCTAACCCTAACCCTAACCCTAACCCTAACCCTAACCCTAACCCTAACCCTAACCCTAACCCTAACCCTAACCCTAACCCTAACCCTAACCCTAACCCTAACCCTAACCCTAACCCTAACCCTAACCCTAACCCTAACCCTAACCCTAACCCTAACCCTAACCCTAACCCTAACCCTAACCCTAACCCTAACCCTAACCCTAACCCTAACCCTAACCCTAACCCTAACCCTAACCCTAACCCTAACCCTAACCCTAACCCTAACCCTAACCCTAACCCTAACCCTAACCCTAACCCTAACCCTAACCCTAACCCTAACCCTAACCCTAACCCTAACCCTAACCCTAACCCTAACCCTAACCCTAACCCTAACCCTAACCCTAACCCTAACCCTAACCCTAACCCTAACCCTAACCCTAACCCTAACCCTAACCCTAACCCTAACCCTAACCCTAACCCTAACCCTAACCCTAACCCTAACCCTAACCCTAACCCTAACCCTAACCCTAACCCTAACCCTAACCCTAACCCTAACCCTAACCCTAACCCTAACCCTAACCCTAACCCTAACCCTAACCCTAACCCTAACCCTAACCCTAACCCTAACCCTAACCCTAACCCTAACCCTAACCCTAACCCTAACCCTAACCCTAACCCTAACCCTAACCCTAACCCTAACCCTAACCCTAACCCTAACCCTAACCCTAACCCTAACCCTAACCCTAACCCTAACCCTAACCCTAACCCTAACCCTAACCCTAACCCTAACCCTAACCCTAACCCTAACCCTAACCCTAACCCTAACCCTAACCCTAACCCTAACCCTAACCCTAACCCTAACCCTAACCCTAACCCTAACCCTAACCCTAACCCTAACCCTAACCCTAACCCTAACCCTAACCCTAACCCTAACCCTAACCCTAACCCTAACCCTAACCCTAACCCTAACCCTAACCCTAACCCTAACCCTAACCCTAACCCTAACCCTAACCCTAACCCTAACCCTAACCCTAACCCTAACCCTAACCCTAACCCTAACCCTAACCCTAACCCTAACCCTAACCCTAACCCTAACCCTAACCCTAACCCTAACCCTAACCCTAACCCTAACCCTAACCCTAACCCTAACCCTAACCCTAACCCTAACCCTAACCCTAACCCTAACCCTAACCCTAACCCTAACCCTAACCCTAACCCTAACCCTAACCCTAACCCTAACCCTAACCCTAACCCTAACCCTAACCCTAACCCTAACCCTAACCCTAACCCTAACCCTAACCCTAACCCTAACCCTAACCCTAACCCTAACCCTAACCCTAACCCTAACCCTAACCCTAACCCTAACCCTAACCCTAACCCTAACCCTAACCCTAACCCTAACCCTAACCCTAACCCTAACCCTAACCCTAACCCTAACCCTAACCCTAACCCTAACCCTAACCCTAACCCTAACCCTAACCCTAACCCTAACCCTAACCCTAACCCTAACCCTAACCCTAACCCTAACCCTAACCCTAACCCTAACCCTAACCCTAACCCTAACCCTAACCCTAACCCTAACCCTAACCCTAACCCTAACCCTAACCCTAACCCTAACCCTAACCCTAACCCTAACCCTAACCCTAACCCTAACCCTAACCCTAACCCTAACCCTAACCCTAACCCTAACCCTAACCCTAACCCTAACCCTAACCCTAACCCTAACCCTAACCCTAACCCTAACCCTAACCCTAACCCTAACCCTAACCCTAACCCTAACCCTAACCCTAACCCTAACCCTAACCCTAACCCTAACCCTAACCCTAACCCTAACCCTAACCCTAACCCTAACCCTAACCCTAACCCTAACCCTAACCCTAACCCTAACCCTAACCCTAACCCTAACCCTAACCCTAACCCTAACCCTAACCCTAACCCTAACCCTAACCCTAACCCTAACCCTAACCCTAACCCTAACCCTAACCCTAACCCTAACCCTAACCCTAACCCTAACCCTAACCCTAACCCTAACCCTAACCCTAACCCTAACCCTAACCCTAACCCTAACCCTAACCCTAACCCTAACCCTAACCCTAACCCTAACCCTAACCCTAACCCTAACCCTAACCCTAACCCTAACCCTAACCCTAACCCTAACCCTAACCCTAACCCTAACCCTAACCCTAACCCTAACCCTAACCCTAACCCTAACCCTAACCCTAACCCTAACCCTAACCCTAACCCTAACCCTAACCCTAACCCTAACCCTAACCCTAACCCTAACCCTAACCCTAACCCTAACCCTAACCCTAACCCTAACCCTAACCCTAACCCTAACCCTAACCCTAACCCTAACCCTAACCCTAACCCTAACCCTAACCCTAACCCTAACCCTAACCCTAACCCTAACCCTAACCCTAACCCTAACCCTAACCCTAACCCTAACCCTAACCCTAACCCTAACCCTAACCCTAACCCTAACCCTAACCCTAACCCTAACCCTAACCCTAACCCTAACCCTAACCCTAACCCTAACCCTAACCCTAACCCTAACCCTAACCCTAACCCTAACCCTAACCCTAACCCTAACCCTAACCCTAACCCTAACCCTAACCCTAACCCTAACCCTAACCCTAACCCTAACCCTAACCCTAACCCTAACCCTAACCCTAACCCTAACCCTAACCCTAACCCTAACCCTAACCCTAACCCTAACCCTAACCCTAACCCTAACCCTAACCCTAACCCTAACCCTAACCCTAACCCTAACCCTAACCCTAACCCTAACCCTAACCCTAACCCTAACCCTAACCCTAACCCTAACCCTAACCCTAACCCTAACCCTAACCCTAACCCTAACCCTAACCCTAACCCTAACCCTAACCCTAACCCTAACCCTAACCCTAACCCTAACCCTAACCCTAACCCTAACCCTAACCCTAACCCTAACCCTAACCCTAACCCTAACCCTAACCCTAACCCTAACCCTAACCCTAACCCTAACCCTAACCCTAACCCTAACCCTAACCCTAACCCTAACCCTAACCCTAACCCTAACCCTAACCCTAACCCTAACCCTAACCCTAACCCTAACCCTAACCCTAACCCTAACCCTAACCCTAACCCTAACCCTAACCCTAACCCTAACCCTAACCCTAACCCTAACCCTAACCCTAACCCTAACCCTAACCCTAACCCTAACCCTAACCCTAACCCTAACCCTAACCCTAACCCTAACCCTAACCCTAACCCTAACCCTAACCCTAACCCTAACCCTAACCCTAACCCTAACCCTAACCCTAACCCTAACCCTAACCCTAACCCTAACCCTAACCCTAACCCTAACCCTAACCCTAACCCTAACCCTAACCCTAACCCTAACCCTAACCCTAACCCTAACCCTAACCCTAACCCTAACCCTAACCCTAACCCTAACCCTAACCCTAACCCTAACCCTAACCCTAACCCTAACCCTAACCCTAACCCTAACCCTAACCCTAACCCTAACCCTAACCCTAACCCTAACCCTAACCCTAACCCTAACCCTAACCCTAACCCTAACCCTAACCCTAACCCTAACCCTAACCCTAACCCTAACCCTAACCCTAACCCTAACCCTAACCCTAACCCTAACCCTAACCCTAACCCTAACCCTAACCCTAACCCTAACCCTAACCCTAACCCTAACCCTAACCCTAACCCTAACCCTAACCCTAACCCTAACCCTAACCCTAACCCTAACCCTAACCCTAACCCTAACCCTAACCCTAACCCTAACCCTAACCCTAACCCTAACCCTAACCCTAACCCTAACCCTAACCCTAACCCTAACCCTAACCCTAACCCTAACCCTAACCCTAACCCTAACCCTAACCCTAACCCTAACCCTAACCCTAACCCTAACCCTAACCCTAACCCTAACCCTAACCCTAACCCTAACCCTAACCCTAACCCTAACCCTAACCCTAACCCTAACCCTAACCCTAACCCTAACCCTAACCCTAACCCTAACCCTAACCCTAACCCTAACCCTAACCCTAACCCTAACCCTAACCCTAACCCTAACCCTAACCCTAACCCTAACCCTAACCCTAACCCTAACCCTAACCCTAACCCTAACCCTAACCCTAACCCTAACCCTAACCCTAACCCTAACCCTAACCCTAACCCTAACCCTAACCCTAACCCTAACCCTAACCCTAACCCTAACCCTAACCCTAACCCTAACCCTAACCCTAACCCTAACCCTAACCCTAACCCTAACCCTAACCCTAACCCTAACCCTAACCCTAACCCTAACCCTAACCCTAACCCTAACCCTAACCCTAACCCTAACCCTAACCCTAACCCTAACCCTAACCCTAACCCTAACCCTAACCCTAACCCTAACCCTAACCCTAACCCTAACCCTAACCCTAACCCTAACCCTAACCCTAACCCTAACCCTAACCCTAACCCTAACCCTAACCCTAACCCTAACCCTAACCCTAACCCTAACCCTAACCCTAACCCTAACCCTAACCCTAACCCTAACCCTAACCCTAACCCTAACCCTAACCCTAACCCTAACCCTAACCCTAACCCTAACCCTAACCCTAACCCTAACCCTAACCCTAACCCTAACCCTAACCCTAACCCTAACCCTAACCCTAACCCTAACCCTAACCCTAACCCTAACCCTAACCCTAACCCTAACCCTAACCCTAACCCTAACCCTAACCCTAACCCTAACCCTAACCCTAACCCTAACCCTAACCCTAACCCTAACCCTAACCCTAACCCTAACCCTAACCCTAACCCTAACCCTAACCCTAACCCTAACCCTAACCCTAACCCTAACCCTAACCCTAACCCTAACCCTAACCCTAACCCTAACCCTAACCCTAACCCTAACCCTAACCCTAACCCTAACCCTAACCCTAACCCTAACCCTAACCCTAACCCTAACCCTAACCCTAACCCTAACCCTAACCCTAACCCTAACCCTAACCCTAACCCTAACCCTAACCCTAACCCTAACCCTAACCCTAACCCTAACCCTAACCCTAACCCTAACCCTAACCCTAACCCTAACCCTAACCCTAACCCTAACCCTAACCCTAACCCTAACCCTAACCCTAACCCTAACCCTAACCCTAACCCTAACCCTAACCCTAACCCTAACCCTAACCCTAACCCTAACCCTAACCCTAACCCTAACCCTAACCCTAACCCTAACCCTAACCCTAACCCTAACCCTAACCCTAACCCTAACCCTAACCCTAACCCTAACCCTAACCCTAACCCTAACCCTAACCCTAACCCTAACCCTAACCCTAACCCTAACCCTAACCCTAACCCTAACCCTAACCCTAACCCTAACCCTAACCCTAACCCTAACCCTAACCCTAACCCTAACCCTAACCCTAACCCTAACCCTAACCCTAACCCTAACCCTAACCCTAACCCTAACCCTAACCCTAACCCTAACCCTAACCCTAACCCTAACCCTAACCCTAACCCTAACCCTAACCCTAACCCTAACCCTAACCCTAACCCTAACCCTAACCCTAACCCTAACCCTAACCCTAACCCTAACCCTAACCCTAACCCTAACCCTAACCCTAACCCTAACCCTAACCCTAACCCTAACCCTAACCCTAACCCTAACCCTAACCCTAACCCTAACCCTAACCCTAACCCTAACCCTAACCCTAACCCTAACCCTAACCCTAACCCTAACCCTAACCCTAACCCTAACCCTAACCCTAACCCTAACCCTAACCCTAACCCTAACCCTAACCCTAACCCTAACCCTAACCCTAACCCTAACCCTAACCCTAACCCTAACCCTAACCCTAACCCTAACCCTAACCCTAACCCTAACCCTAACCCTAACCCTAACCCTAACCCTAACCCTAACCCTAACCCTAACCCTAACCCTAACCCTAACCCTAACCCTAACCCTAACCCTAACCCTAACCCTAACCCTAACCCTAACCCTAACCCTAACCCTAACCCTAACCCTAACCCTAACCCTAACCCTAACCCTAACCCTAACCCTAACCCTAACCCTAACCCTAACCCTAACCCTAACCCTAACCCTAACCCTAACCCTAACCCTAACCCTAACCCTAACCCTAACCCTAACCCTAACCCTAACCCTAACCCTAACCCTAACCCTAACCCTAACCCTAACCCTAACCCTAACCCTAACCCTAACCCTAACCCTAACCCTAACCCTAACCCTAACCCTAACCCTAACCCTAACCCTAACCCTAACCCTAACCCTAACCCTAACCCTAACCCTAACCCTAACCCTAACCCTAACCCTAACCCTAACCCTAACCCTAACCCTAACCCTAACCCTAACCCTAACCCTAACCCTAACCCTAACCCTAACCCTAACCCTAACCCTAACCCTAACCCTAACCCTAACCCTAACCCTAACCCTAACCCTAACCCTAACCCTAACCCTAACCCTAACCCTAACCCTAACCCTAACCCTAACCCTAACCCTAACCCTAACCCTAACCCTAACCCTAACCCTAACCCTAACCCTAACCCTAACCCTAACCCTAACCCTAACCCTAACCCTAACCCTAACCCTAACCCTAACCCTAACCCTAACCCTAACCCTAACCCTAACCCTAACCCTAACCCTAACCCTAACCCTAACCCTAACCCTAACCCTAACCCTAACCCTAACCCTAACCCTAACCCTAACCCTAACCCTAACCCTAACCCTAACCCTAACCCTAACCCTAACCCTAACCCTAACCCTAACCCTAACCCTAACCCTAACCCTAACCCTAACCCTAACCCTAACCCTAACCCTAACCCTAACCCTAACCCTAACCCTAACCCTAACCCTAACCCTAACCCTAACCCTAACCCTAACCCTAACCCTAACCCTAACCCTAACCCTAACCCTAACCCTAACCCTAACCCTAACCCTAACCCTAACCCTAACCCTAACCCTAACCCTAACCCTAACCCTAACCCTAACCCTAACCCTAACCCTAACCCTAACCCTAACCCTAACCCTAACCCTAACCCTAACCCTAACCCTAACCCTAACCCTAACCCTAACCCTAACCCTAACCCTAACCCTAACCCTAACCCTAACCCTAACCCTAACCCTAACCCTAACCCTAACCCTAACCCTAACCCTAACCCTAACCCTAACCCTAACCCTAACCCTAACCCTAACCCTAACCCTAACCCTAACCCTAACCCTAACCCTAACCCTAACCCTAACCCTAACCCTAACCCTAACCCTAACCCTAACCCTAACCCTAACCCTAACCCTAACCCTAACCCTAACCCTAACCCTAACCCTAACCCTAACCCTAACCCTAACCCTAACCCTAACCCTAACCCTAACCCTAACCCTAACCCTAACCCTAACCCTAACCCTAACCCTAACCCTAACCCTAACCCTAACCCTAACCCTAACCCTAACCCTAACCCTAACCCTAACCCTAACCCTAACCCTAACCCTAACCCTAACCCTAACCCTAACCCTAACCCTAACCCTAACCCTAACCCTAACCCTAACCCTAACCCTAACCCTAACCCTAACCCTAACCCTAACCCTAACCCTAACCCTAACCCTAACCCTAACCCTAACCCTAACCCTAACCCTAACCCTAACCCTAACCCTAACCCTAACCCTAACCCTAACCCTAACCCTAACCCTAACCCTAACCCTAACCCTAACCCTAACCCTAACCCTAACCCTAACCCTAACCCTAACCCTAACCCTAACCCTAACCCTAACCCTAACCCTAACCCTAACCCTAACCCTAACCCTAACCCTAACCCTAACCCTAACCCTAACCCTAACCCTAACCCTAACCCTAACCCTAACCCTAACCCTAACCCTAACCCTAACCCTAACCCTAACCCTAACCCTAACCCTAACCCTAACCCTAACCCTAACCCTAACCCTAACCCTAACCCTAACCCTAACCCTAACCCTAACCCTAACCCTAACCCTAACCCTAACCCTAACCCTAACCCTAACCCTAACCCTAACCCTAACCCTAACCCTAACCCTAACCCTAACCCTAACCCTAACCCTAACCCTAACCCTAACCCTAACCCTAACCCTAACCCTAACCCTAACCCTAACCCTAACCCTAACCCTAACCCTAACCCTAACCCTAACCCTAACCCTAACCCTAACCCTAACCCTAACCCTAACCCTAACCCTAACCCTAACCCTAACCCTAACCCTAACCCTAACCCTAACCCTAACCCTAACCCTAACCCTAACCCTAACCCTAACCCTAACCCTAACCCTAACCCTAACCCTAACCCTAACCCTAACCCTAACCCTAACCCTAACCCTAACCCTAACCCTAACCCTAACCCTAACCCTAACCCTAACCCTAACCCTAACCCTAACCCTAACCCTAACCCTAACCCTAACCCTAACCCTAACCCTAACCCTAACCCTAACCCTAACCCTAACCCTAACCCTAACCCTAACCCTAACCCTAACCCTAACCCTAACCCTAACCCTAACCCTAACCCTAACCCTAACCCTAACCCTAACCCTAACCCTAACCCTAACCCTAACCCTAACCCTAACCCTAACCCTAACCCTAACCCTAACCCTAACCCTAACCCTAACCCTAACCCTAACCCTAACCCTAACCCTAACCCTAACCCTAACCCTAACCCTAACCCTAACCCTAACCCTAACCCTAACCCTAACCCTAACCCTAACCCTAACCCTAACCCTAACCCTAACCCTAACCCTAACCCTAACCCTAACCCTAACCCTAACCCTAACCCTAACCCTAACCCTAACCCTAACCCTAACCCTAACCCTAACCCTAACCCTAACCCTAACCCTAACCCTAACCCTAACCCTAACCCTAACCCTAACCCTAACCCTAACCCTAACCCTAACCCTAACCCTAACCCTAACCCTAACCCTAACCCTAACCCTAACCCTAACCCTAACCCTAACCCTAACCCTAACCCTAACCCTAACCCTAACCCTAACCCTAACCCTAACCCTAACCCTAACCCTAACCCTAACCCTAACCCTAACCCTAACCCTAACCCTAACCCTAACCCTAACCCTAACCCTAACCCTAACCCTAACCCTAACCCTAACCCTAACCCTAACCCTAACCCTAACCCTAACCCTAACCCTAACCCTAACCCTAACCCTAACCCTAACCCTAACCCTAACCCTAACCCTAACCCTAACCCTAACCCTAACCCTAACCCTAACCCTAACCCTAACCCTAACCCTAACCCTAACCCTAACCCTAACCCTAACCCTAACCCTAACCCTAACCCTAACCCTAACCCTAACCCTAACCCTAACCCTAACCCTAACCCTAACCCTAACCCTAACCCTAACCCTAACCCTAACCCTAACCCTAACCCTAACCCTAACCCTAACCCTAACCCTAACCCTAACCCTAACCCTAACCCTAACCCTAACCCTAACCCTAACCCTAACCCTAACCCTAACCCTAACCCTAACCCTAACCCTAACCCTAACCCTAACCCTAACCCTAACCCTAACCCTAACCCTAACCCTAACCCTAACCCTAACCCTAACCCTAACCCTAACCCTAACCCTAACCCTAACCCTAACCCTAACCCTAACCCTAACCCTAACCCTAACCCTAACCCTAACCCTAACCCTAACCCTAACCCTAACCCTAACCCTAACCCTAACCCTAACCCTAACCCTAACCCTAACCCTAACCCTAACCCTAACCCTAACCCTAACCCTAACCCTAACCCTAACCCTAACCCTAACCCTAACCCTAACCCTAACCCTAACCCTAACCCTAACCCTAACCCTAACCCTAACCCTAACCCTAACCCTAACCCTAACCCTAACCCTAACCCTAACCCTAACCCTAACCCTAACCCTAACCCTAACCCTAACCCTAACCCTAACCCTAACCCTAACCCTAACCCTAACCCTAACCCTAACCCTAACCCTAACCCTAACCCTAACCCTAACCCTAACCCTAACCCTAACCCTAACCCTAACCCTAACCCTAACCCTAACCCTAACCCTAACCCTAACCCTAACCCTAACCCTAACCCTAACCCTAACCCTAACCCTAACCCTAACCCTAACCCTAACCCTAACCCTAACCCTAACCCTAACCCTAACCCTAACCCTAACCCTAACCCTAACCCTAACCCTAACCCTAACCCTAACCCTAACCCTAACCCTAACCCTAACCCTAACCCTAACCCTAACCCTAACCCTAACCCTAACCCTAACCCTAACCCTAACCCTAACCCTAACCCTAACCCTAACCCTAACCCTAACCCTAACCCTAACCCTAACCCTAACCCTAACCCTAACCCTAACCCTAACCCTAACCCTAACCCTAACCCTAACCCTAACCCTAACCCTAACCCTAACCCTAACCCTAACCCTAACCCTAACCCTAACCCTAACCCTAACCCTAACCCTAACCCTAACCCTAACCCTAACCCTAACCCTAACCCTAACCCTAACCCTAACCCTAACCCTAACCCTAACCCTAACCCTAACCCTAACCCTAACCCTAACCCTAACCCTAACCCTAACCCTAACCCTAACCCTAACCCTAACCCTAACCCTAACCCTAACCCTAACCCTAACCCTAACCCTAACCCTAACCCTAACCCTAACCCTAACCCTAACCCTAACCCTAACCCTAACCCTAACCCTAACCCTAACCCTAACCCTAACCCTAACCCTAACCCTAACCCTAACCCTAACCCTAACCCTAACCCTAACCCTAACCCTAACCCTAACCCTAACCCTAACCCTAACCCTAACCCTAACCCTAACCCTAACCCTAACCCTAACCCTAACCCTAACCCTAACCCTAACCCTAACCCTAACCCTAACCCTAACCCTAACCCTAACCCTAACCCTAACCCTAACCCTAACCCTAACCCTAACCCTAACCCTATCCCTAACCCTAACCCTAACCCTAACCCTAACCCTAACCCTAACCCTAACCCTAACCCTAACCCTAACCCTAACCCTAACCCTAACCCTAACCCTAACCCTAACCCTAACCCTAACCCTAACCCTAACCCTAACCCTAACCCTAACCCTAACCCTAACCCTAACCCTAACCCTAACCCTAACCCTAACCCTAACCCTAACCCTAACCCTAACCCTAACCCTAACCCTAACCCTAACCCTAACCCTAACCCTAACCCTAACCCTAACCCTAACCCTAACCCTAACCCTAACCCTAACCCTAACCCTAACCCTAACCCTAACCCTAACCCTAACCCTAACCCTAACCCTAACCCTAACCCTAACCCTAACCCTAACCCTAACCCTAACCCTAACCCTAACCCTAACCCTAACCCTAACCCTAACCCTAACCCTAACCCTAACCCTAACCCTAACCCTAACCCTAACCCTAACCCTAACCCTAACCCTAACCCTAACCCTAACCCTAACCCTAACCCTAACCCTAACCCTAACCCTAACCCTAACCCTAACCCTAACCCTAACCCTAACCCTAACCCTAACCCTAACCCTAACCCTAACCCTAACCCTAACCCTAACCCTAACCCTAACCCTAACCCTAACCCTAACCCTAACCCTAACCCTAACCCTAACCCTAACCCTAACCCTAACCCTAACCCTAACCCTAACCCTAACCCTAACCCTAACCCTAACCCTAACCCTAACCCTAACCCTAACCCTAACCCTAACCCTAACCCTAACCCTAACCCTAACCCTAACCCTAACCCTAACCCTAACCCTAACCCTAACCCTAACCCTAACCCTAACCCTAACCCTAACCCTAACCCTAACCCTAACCCTAACCCTAACCCTAACCCTAACCCTAACCCTAACCCTAACCCTAACCCTAACCCTAACCCTAACCCTAACCCTAACCCTAACCCTAACCCTAACCCTAACCCTAACCCTAACCCTAACCCTAACCCTAACCCTAACCCTAACCCTAACCCTAACCCTAACCCTAACCCTAACCCTAACCCTAACCCTAACCCTAACCCTAACCCTAACCCTAACCCTAACCCTAACCCTAACCCTAACCCTAACCCTAACCCTAACCCTAACCCTAACCCTAACCCTAACCCTAACCCTAACCCTAACCCTAACCCTAACCCTAACCCTAACCCTAACCCTAACCCTAACCCTAACCCTAACCCTAACCCTAACCCTAACCCTAACCCTAACCCTAACCCTAACCCTAACCCTAACCCTAACCCTAACCCTAACCCTAACCCTAACCCTAACCCTAACCCTAACCCTAACCCTAACCCTAACCCTAACCCTAACCCTAACCCTAACCCTAACCCTAACCCTAACCCTAACCCTAACCCTAACCCTAACCCTAACCCTAACCCTAACCCTAACCCTAACCCTAACCCTAACCCTAACCCTAACCCTAACCCTAACCCTAACCCTAACCCTAACCCTAACCCTAACCCTAACCCTAACCCTAACCCTAACCCTAACCCTAACCCTAACCCTAACCCTAACCCTAACCCTAACCCTAACCCTAACCCTAACCCTAACCCTAACCCTAACCCTAACCCTAACCCTAACCCTAACCCTAACCCTAACCCTAACCCTAACCCTAACCCTAACCCTAACCCTAACCCTAACCCTAACCCTAACCCTAACCCTAACCCTAACCCTAACCCTAACCCTAACCCTAACCCTAACCCTAACCCTAACCCTAACCCTAACCCTAACCCTAACCCTAACCCTAACCCTAACCCTAACCCTAACCCTAACCCTAACCCTAACCCTAACCCTAACCCTAACCCTAACCCTAACCCTAACCCTAACCCTAACCCTAACCCTAACCCTAACCCTAACCCTAACCCTAACCCTAACCCTAACCCTAACCCTAACCCTAACCCTAACCCTAACCCTAACCCTAACCCTAACCCTAACCCTAACCCTAACCCTAACCCTAACCCTAACCCTAACCCTAACCCTAACCCTAACCCTAACCCTAACCCTAACCCTAACCCTAACCCTAACCCTAACCCTAACCCTAACCCTAACCCTAACCCTAACCCTAACCCTAACCCTAACCCTAACCCTAACCCTAACCCTAACCCTAACCCTAACCCTAACCCTAACCCTAACCCTAACCCTAACCCTAACCCTAACCCTAACCCTAACCCTAACCCTAACCCTAACCCTAACCCTAACCCTAACCCTAACCCTAACCCTAACCCTAACCCTAACCCTAACCCTAACCCTAACCCTAACCCTAACCCTAACCCTAACCCTAACCCTAACCCTAACCCTAACCCTAACCCTAACCCTAACCCTAACCCTAACCCTAACCCTAACCCTAACCCTAACCCTAACCCTAACCCTAACCCTAACCCTAACCCTAACCCTAACCCTAACCCTAACCCTAACCCTAACCCTAACCCTAACCCTAACCCTAACCCTAACCCTAACCCTAACCCTAACCCTAACCCTAACCCTAACCCTAACCCTAACCCTAACCCTAACCCTAACCCTAACCCTAACCCTAACCCTAACCCTAACCCTAACCCTAACCCTAACCCTAACCCTAACCCTAACCCTAACCCTAACCCTAACCCTAACCCTAACCCTAACCCTAACCCTAACCCTAACCCTAACCCTAACCCTAACCCTAACCCTAACCCTAACCCTAACCCTAACCCTAACCCTAACCCTAACCCTAACCCTAACCCTAACCCTAACCCTAACCCTAACCCTAACCCTAACCCTAACCCTAACCCTAACCCTAACCCTAACCCTAACCCTAACCCTAACCCTAACCCTAACCCTAACCCTAACCCTAACCCTAACCCTAACCCTAACCCTAACCCTAACCCTAACCCTAACCCTAACCCTAACCCTAACCCTAACCCTAACCCTAACCCTAACCCTAACCCTAACCCTAACCCTAACCCTAACCCTAACCCTAACCCTAACCCTAACCCTAACCCTAACCCTAACCCTAACCCTAACCCTAACCCTAACCCTAACCCTAACCCTAACCCTAACCCTAACCCTAACCCTAACCCTAACCCTAACCCTAACCCTAACCCTAACCCTAACCCTAACCCTAACCCTAACCCTAACCCTAACCCTAACCCTAACCCTAACCCTAACCCTAACCCTAACCCTAACCCTAACCCTAACCCTAACCCTAACCCTAACCCTAACCCTAACCCTAACCCTAACCCTAACCCTAACCCTAACCCTAACCCTAACCCTAACCCTAACCCTAACCCTAACCCTAACCCTAACCCTAACCCTAACCCTAACCCTAACCCTAACCCTAACCCTAACCCTAACCCTAACCCTAACCCTAACCCTAACCCTAACCCTAACCCTAACCCTAACCCTAACCCTAACCCTAACCCTAACCCTAACCCTAACCCTAACCCTAACCCTAACCCTAACCCTAACCCTAACCCTAACCCTAACCCTAACCCTAACCCTAACCCTAACCCTAACCCTAACCCTAACCCTAACCCTAACCCTAACCCTAACCCTAACCCTAACCCTAACCCTAACCCTAACCCTAACCCTAACCCTAACCCTAACCCTAACCCTAACCCTAACCCTAACCCTAACCCTAACCCTAACCCTAACCCTAACCCTAACCCTAACCCTAACCCTAACCCTAACCCTAACCCTAACCCTAACCCTAACCCTAACCCTAACCCTAACCCTAACCCTAACCCTAACCCTAACCCTAACCCTAACCCTAACCCTAACCCTAACCCTAACCCTAACCCTAACCCTAACCCTAACCCTAACCCTAACCCTAACCCTAACCCTAACCCTAACCCTAACCCTAACCCTAACCCTAACCCTAACCCTAACCCTAACCCTAACCCTAACCCTAACCCTAACCCTAACCCTAACCCTAACCCTAACCCTAACCCTAACCCTAACCCTAACCCTAACCCTAACCCTAACCCTAACCCTAACCCTAACCCTAACCCTAACCCTAACCCTAACCCTAACCCTAACCCTAACCCTAACCCTAACCCTAACCCTAACCCTAACCCTAACCCTAACCCTAACCCTAACCCTAACCCTAACCCTAACCCTAACCCTAACCCTAACCCTAACCCTAACCCTAACCCTAACCCTAACCCTAACCCTAACCCTAACCCTAACCCTAACCCTAACCCTAACCCTAACCCTAACCCTAACCCTAACCCTAACCCTAACCCTAACCCTAACCCTAACCCTAACCCTAACCCTAACCCTAACCCTAACCCTAACCCTAACCCTAACCCTAACCCTAACCCTAACCCTAACCCTAACCCTAACCCTAACCCTAACCCTAACCCTAACCCTAACCCTAACCCTAACCCTAACCCTAACCCTAACCCTAACCCTAACCCTAACCCTAACCCTAACCCTAACCCTAACCCTAACCCTAACCCTAACCCTAACCCTAACCCTAACCCTAACCCTAACCCTAACCCTAACCCTAACCCTAACCCTAACCCTAACCCTAACCCTAACCCTAACCCTAACCCTAACCCTAACCCTAACCCTAACCCTAACCCTAACCCTAACCCTAACCCTAACCCTAACCCTAACCCTAACCCTAACCCTAACCCTAACCCTAACCCTAACCCTAACCCTAACCCTAACCCTAACCCTAACCCTAACCCTAACCCTAACCCTAACCCTAACCCTAACCCTAACCCTAACCCTAACCCTAACCCTAACCCTAACCCTAACCCTAACCCTAACCCTAACCCTAACCCTAACCCTAACCCTAACCCTAACCCTAACCCTAACCCTAACCCTAACCCTAACCCTAACCCTAACCCTAACCCTAACCCTAACCCTAACCCTAACCCTAACCCTAACCCTAACCCTAACCCTAACCCTAACCCTAACCCTAACCCTAACCCTAACCCTAACCCTAACCCTAACCCTAACCCTAACCCTAACCCTAACCCTAACCCTAACCCTAACCCTAACCCTAACCCTAACCCTAACCCTAACCCTAACCCTAACCCTAACCCTAACCCTAACCCTAACCCTAACCCTAACCCTAACCCTAACCCTAACCCTAACCCTAACCCTAACCCTAACCCTAACCCTAACCCTAACCCTAACCCTAACCCTAACCCTAACCCTAACCCTAACCCTAACCCTAACCCTAACCCTAACCCTAACCCTAACCCTAACCCTAACCCTAACCCTAACCCTAACCCTAACCCTAACCCTAACCCTAACCCTAACCCTAACCCTAACCCTAACCCTAACCCTAACCCTAACCCTAACCCTAACCCTAACCCTAACCCTAACCCTAACCCTAACCCTAACCCTAACCCTAACCCTAACCCTAACCCTAACCCTAACCCTAACCCTAACCCTAACCCTAACCCTAACCCTAACCCTAACCCTAACCCTAACCCTAACCCTAACCCTAACCCTAACCCTAACCCTAACCCTAACCCTAACCCTAACCCTAACCCTAACCCTAACCCTAACCCTAACCCTAACCCTAACCCTAACCCTAACCCTAACCCTAACCCTAACCCTAACCCTAACCCTAACCCTAACCCTAACCCTAACCCTAACCCTAACCCTAACCCTAACCCTAACCCTAACCCTAACCCTAACCCTAACCCTAACCCTAACCCTAACCCTAACCCTAACCCTAACCCTAACCCTAACCCTAACCCTAACCCTAACCCTAACCCTAACCCTAACCCTAACCCTAACCCTAACCCTAACCCTAACCCTAACCCTAACCCTAACCCTAACCCTAACCCTAACCCTAACCCTAACCCTAACCCTAACCCTAACCCTAACCCTAACCCTAACCCTAACCCTAACCCTAACCCTAACCCTAACCCTAACCCTAACCCTAACCCTAACCCTAACCCTAACCCTAACCCTAACCCTAACCCTAACCCTAACCCTAACCCTAACCCTAACCCTAACCCTAACCCTAACCCTAACCCTAACCCTAACCCTAACCCTAACCCTAACCCTAACCCTAACCCTAACCCTAACCCTAACCCTAACCCTAACCCTAACCCTAACCCTAACCCTAACCCTAACCCTAACCCTAACCCTAACCCTAACCCTAACCCTAACCCTAACCCTAACCCTAACCCTAACCCTAACCCTAACCCTAACCCTAACCCTAACCCTAACCCTAACCCTAACCCTAACCCTAACCCTAACCCTAACCCTAACCCTAACCCTAACCCTAACCCTAACCCTAACCCTAACCCTAACCCTAACCCTAACCCTAACCCTAACCCTAACCCTAACCCTAACCCTAACCCTAACCCTAACCCTAACCCTAACCCTAACCCTAACCCTAACCCTAACCCTAACCCTAACCCTAACCCTAACCCTAACCCTAACCCTAACCCTAACCCTAACCCTAACCCTAACCCTAACCCTAACCCTAACCCTAACCCTAACCCTAACCCTAACCCTAACCCTAACCCTAACCCTAACCCTAACCCTAACCCTAACCCTAACCCTAACCCTAACCCTAACCCTAACCCTAACCCTAACCCTAACCCTAACCCTAACCCTAACCCTAACCCTAACCCTAACCCTAACCCTAACCCTAACCCTAACCCTAACCCTAACCCTAACCCTAACCCTAACCCTAACCCTAACCCTAACCCTAACCCTAACCCTAACCCTAACCCTAACCCTAACCCTAACCCTAACCCTAACCCTAACCCTAACCCTAACCCTAACCCTAACCCTAACCCTAACCCTAACCCTAACCCTAACCCTAACCCTAACCCTAACCCTAACCCTAACCCTAACCCTAACCCTAACCCTAACCCTAACCCTAACCCTAACCCTAACCCTAACCCTAACCCTAACCCTAACCCTAACCCTAACCCTAACCCTAACCCTAACCCTAACCCTAACCCTAACCCTAACCCTAACCCTAACCCTAACCCTAACCCTAACCCTAACCCTAACCCTAACCCTAACCCTAACCCTAACCCTAACCCTAACCCTAACCCTAACCCTAACCCTAACCCTAACCCTAACCCTAACCCTAACCCTAACCCTAACCCTAACCCTAACCCTAACCCTAACCCTAACCCTAACCCTAACCCTAACCCTAACCCTAACCCTAACCCTAACCCTAACCCTAACCCTAACCCTAACCCTAACCCTAACCCTAACCCTAACCCTAACCCTAACCCTAACCCTAACCCTAACCCTAACCCTAACCCTAACCCTAACCCTAACCCTAACCCTAACCCTAACCCTAACCCTAACCCTAACCCTAACCCTAACCCTAACCCTAACCCTAACCCTAACCCTAACCCTAACCCTAACCCTAACCCTAACCCTAACCCTAACCCTAACCCTAACCCTAACCCTAACCCTAACCCTAACCCTAACCCTAACCCTAACCCTAACCCTAACCCTAACCCTAACCCTAACCCTAACCCTAACCCTAACCCTAACCCTAACCCTAACCCTAACCCTAACCCTAACCCTAACCCTAACCCTAACCCTAACCCTAACCCTAACCCTAACCCTAACCCTAACCCTAACCCTAACCCTAACCCTAACCCTAACCCTAACCCTAACCCTAACCCTAACCCTAACCCTAACCCTAACCCTAACCCTAACCCTAACCCTAACCCTAACCCTAACCCTAACCCTAACCCTAACCCTAACCCTAACCCTAACCCTAACCCTAACCCTAACCCTAACCCTAACCCTAACCCTAACCCTAACCCTAACCCTAACCCTAACCCTAACCCTAACCCTAACCCTAACCCTAACCCTAACCCTAACCCTAACCCTAACCCTAACCCTAACCCTAACCCTAACCCTAACCCTAACCCTAACCCTAACCCTAACCCTAACCCTAACCCTAACCCTAACCCTAACCCTAACCCTAACCCTAACCCTAACCCTAACCCTAACCCTAACCCTAACCCTAACCCTAACCCTAACCCTAACCCTAACCCTAACCCTAACCCTAACCCTAACCCTAACCCTAACCCTAACCCTAACCCTAACCCTAACCCTAACCCTAACCCTAACCCTAACCCTAACCCTAACCCTAACCCTAACCCTAACCCTAACCCTAACCCTAACCCTAACCCTAACCCTAACCCTAACCCTAACCCTAACCCTAACCCTAACCCTAACCCTAACCCTAACCCTAACCCTAACCCTAACCCTAACCCTAACCCTAACCCTAACCCTAACCCTAACCCTAACCCTAACCCTAACCCTAACCCTAACCCTAACCCTAACCCTAACCCTAACCCTAACCCTAACCCTAACCCTAACCCTAACCCTAACCCTAACCCTAACCCTAACCCTAACCCTAACCCTAACCCTAACCCTAACCCTAACCCTAACCCTAACCCTAACCCTAACCCTAACCCTAACCCTAACCCTAACCCTAACCCTAACCCTAACCCTAACCCTAACCCTAACCCTAACCCTAACCCTAACCCTAACCCTAACCCTAACCCTAACCCTAACCCTAACCCTAACCCTAACCCTAACCCTAACCCTAACCCTAACCCTAACCCTAACCCTAACCCTAACCCTAACCCTAACCCTAACCCTAACCCTAACCCTAACCCTAACCCTAACCCTAACCCTAACCCTAACCCTAACCCTAACCCTAACCCTAACCCTAACCCTAACCCTAACCCTAACCCTAACCCTAACCCTAACCCTAACCCTAACCCTAACCCTAACCCTAACCCTAACCCTAACCCTAACCCTAACCCTAACCCTAACCCTAACCCTAACCCTAACCCTAACCCTAACCCTAACCCTAACCCTAACCCTAACCCTAACCCTAACCCTAACCCTAACCCTAACCCTAACCCTAACCCTAACCCTAACCCTAACCCTAACCCTAACCCTAACCCTAACCCTAACCCTAACCCTAACCCTAACCCTAACCCTAACCCTAACCCTAACCCTAACCCTAACCCTAACCCTAACCCTAACCCTAACCCTAACCCTAACCCTAACCCTAACCCTAACCCTAACCCTAACCCTAACCCTAACCCTAACCCTAACCCTAACCCTAACCCTAACCCTAACCCTAACCCTAACCCTAACCCTAACCCTAACCCTAACCCTAACCCTAACCCTAACCCTAACCCTAACCCTAACCCTAACCCTAACCCTAACCCTAACCCTAACCCTAACCCTAACCCTAACCCTAACCCTAACCCTAACCCTAACCCTAACCCTAACCCTAACCCTAACCCTAACCCTAACCCTAACCCTAACCCTAACCCTAACCCTAACCCTAACCCTAACCCTAACCCTAACCCTAACCCTAACCCTAACCCTAACCCTAACCCTAACCCTAACCCTAACCCTAACCCTAACCCTAACCCTAACCCTAACCCTAACCCTAACCCTAACCCTAACCCTAACCCTAACCCTAACCCTAACCCTAACCCTAACCCTAACCCTAACCCTAACCCTAACCCTAACCCTAACCCTAACCCTAACCCTAACCCTAACCCTAACCCTAACCCTAACCCTAACCCTAACCCTAACCCTAACCCTAACCCTAACCCTAACCCTAACCCTAACCCTAACCCTAACCCTAACCCTAACCCTAACCCTAACCCTAACCCTAACCCTAACCCTAACCCTAACCCTAACCCTAACCCTAACCCTAACCCTAACCCTAACCCTAACCCTAACCCTAACCCTAACCCTAACCCTAACCCTAACCCTAACCCTAACCCTAACCCTAACCCTAACCCTAACCCTAACCCTAACCCTAACCCTAACCCTAACCCTAACCCTAACCCTAACCCTAACCCTAACCCTAACCCTAACCCTAACCCTAACCCTAACCCTAACCCTAACCCTAACCCTAACCCTAACCCTAACCCTAACCCTAACCCTAACCCTAACCCTAACCCTAACCCTAACCCTAACCCTAACCCTAACCCTAACCCTAACCCTAACCCTAACCCTAACCCTAACCCTAACCCTAACCCTAACCCTAACCCTAACCCTAACCCTAACCCTAACCCTAACCCTAACCCTAACCCTAACCCTAACCCTAACCCTAACCCTAACCCTAACCCTAACCCTAACCCTAACCCTAACCCTAACCCTAACCCTAACCCTAACCCTAACCCTAACCCTAACCCTAACCCTAACCCTAACCCTAACCCTAACCCTAACCCTAACCCTAACCCTAACCCTAACCCTAACCCTAACCCTAACCCTAACCCTAACCCTAACCCTAACCCTAACCCTAACCCTAACCCTAACCCTAACCCTAACCCTAACCCTAACCCTAACCCTAACCCTAACCCTAACCCTAACCCTAACCCTAACCCTAACCCTAACCCTAACC
>NC_141677.1:86023146-86033146 GCF_028749965.1 Puma concolor | reverse complement strand
TCGTGAACTTTGCTGTCCAGTGTCTGAAAAATTAAACCCGGAAAACTCTATGAGTTAAGCCTAAAGAAATATGCACCACCAGTGGAGAGCAATGCTAATGTTTAACTAGCTGGGATAGCTGTTTGCTTAGTGGAGAATGTTCGGTATCTGACAGAGAGGACAGCTCTCTTATTAGTAATCAAATAGGGCTGACCAGTTGTGGCCGTCACTCAGGCAATTGAGAACAAGTTCAACACTTCATAGAACTCCAACTCCAAAAATCAATAGAATTATATTTGTCTTTAGTGTGGTGGCTATGGAAATCGTACGGCCTTGGATTGTCGTCTCGTCACCGAATTCATTTTATTTTGTTTTTGACTGGCTAAAAGTGTTTGAGCAGCTCCTGGAATCTTGTCTGAGCGTGAGATGCCTGAAGAGGCGGTGTGTGTTTGCTGGCAATGCAGGATTGTGAGGCGTGCCTCTTTTGGGTTGTCTTCGGTTGGTGAGATGGTGAGATTTTAGAAAGATGACTTCCTTTTAAATTGTGACGTCGTCAGCACAGTAACGGAGGGGTCGTGCCGATTCCACGAACGTTTGGGATACTGTGTGTTCCCTTCAAAATCACGTTGGGTTTGTGTACCATTCAATCATGTATCGACTGTTGATACTGAATACCTTTTAATACTCAGTTTTAATCCACGTGGTGGGAAATATCTTCCCTTGATGTGCAGAAGTGTCCCCTTTCATTCTTGTCTGTATGCTCTCTTCTATTTGGTTAATTGAAGTGTGTGCCGAGATTACCGAAACCTTTCTAGTCTAAGAGAAGTGTGTGATCATTTGATATTCCAGAAGCGTGAGAGGAGGGGAAAAATGTAAAAACATTTGGCTAATGGGTTTACCAAGTTTATTTGAATAAGGAGGATTGCAGCCCCATTTACGCCTGGCGTAAATGCTTTGGAGGTCTTAATTATTGATGAAAAATCTGCTTGGCTTCTAAATTCAAAGATATGACAATTTTACAGGAATTTTAATCACCTTCCACGTTAGGGGTTTTGAGGTAAGGATAGTTTCTTAAGTAATGACAGACAGAACTGAGAACAGACAGGGCTGATGGGGGGGTGGGAGGGAGGGGAGGGTGGGTGACGGGCATTGAGGAGGGCATCTTTTGGGATGAGCACTGGGTGTTGTATGGAAACCAGTTTGACAATAAATTTCATGTATTTAAAAAGAAAAAAAGTAATGAGAGAATGTACATTTTTAGCATTCTTAAGAGAGCTGTCACTTATTTTGTTGCCTGATGGAGATGCTCGTGAAACCGTCGCCGTATTGGCTCTTTCTCCAGTTTAAGGTCTGTTTCTAGGGGAAAAGCGAAGAATCTCGTGTTCGCGAGGGCAAGTTGTGTTAATCAGAGAAAGAAAAAAAAAAAAAAAAACACCTGCAGGAGGGGAACATCTTTAGAGAGGTGCAGTCTTTCACAGCTGAGATGAGTTTCAATTCCATAATGATAGTCATTTCTGGGGGGGGGGGGTGCTGCCTCCTAAAATTAGTCGCTCATGTTGAGTTTCTAGCCTGTGCTCCCTCTGGAGTATTGCAGGATAAAAGATCCCATCAGATTGGTGAGTCAGTCTACAGGTCCCCATCAGCAATGTCATCACTTGGTTAGTTGGCTTAAAAAAGAATTATATACAATGTGCTTCGCCAGCTCCTTGTGGCCTTTGGATACATTTAGCAGGTTCTGACCAGATAAGGCATATTTGTCCTGAGGATATAAACCAATAATTCCAACCTGAATTGAGATCAATGGGCCCACATTTGTTCTAACCCACACCGAGCCTCTTCCGGCACGCTGAGACTGCTTCTCTGTGTTATGAGAACAGAGGAGTAAGCTTCCCGCTCTGGCAGGGAAATCACATTCTATAGACTCTGATGCCTTAAATCAATTAATTACACAACTTAGTTGTCTTTCAGAAGCATTAAATACTCATGAACAGCATGGAAGACGCGCTTCAGAGGAAAGAAGGGGGAAAAGTGAGGATGTTTTGTATTATCAAACCCTTTTAATTTACCATGAAGGTTTCACCTACGTTAACTGTCGTCTTCCTCATAAAACAATGCCAGACAAACCATCTTTTATAGCCCCGAAAATACAATTCCACTGCAGTTGACGTAAGCCAACGTCACGACTTGTGGGGAAAAGGAAAGCAGAGGCATAACGCTGGGAAGTAAAAGCACGGTCAGTGGACGCTACGGGACAGGGTCCACGGTAGATCGCGGTGACCTGTGGGGAGCCAGACGCAGGGAGGGAAAGGTGTGCGTGTGCATACGCACCCACGTGCACGTGTGTGTGCGTGTGTGTGTGTGCGCACATGCACATGTAATTTCTTACGGTGTTCCTGAAAAGGATGGAAGTATCCTTTTCCTCATGGAATAATGTTTTCTGGGAAAACACAAAAGCAGATGGTTTTCATTAGGAACACCCATTGTCCACATATCCCAACTATGAACAGATAAATCTCTCTCGTTTCACCCGTACATTCCAAGGGCTGCAAATGATTACAGGATGTCGGTGTGGCTGCTAAACCAGAACCACACTTTGGCTCTTGTGCTCCCCCTGTGCCATCCTGGTGAGCGCGCCCGGGCCCTCCTGGAGGTGCCCAGCAAGGCACGCGCCCTCGCCTCCCTTGCGCACTTGGCCCCCCCCGGGGTGGACCGGGGGCGCCCGGGCCCGCGTGTTGCAGCCCGCGAAGCGGCGGGCGCCGGGCGCCGTGACCGTCCACGCGGGCCGGGTCGCACGCCGTGTGCTCGCGCGGTGCCGGGAGCGTGCTCGGCGGGGCGGTTCCAGATGGCACGGTCTCAGGCGTCCTGCTCGCTGGCACCTCCGTGGCAGGCAGCACCCCCTCCCCGGTAAATCTGGCATCGGTCTATAGAGTCGGGGAGACTTCTCATTCCAAGTCTGTCCTACTTTCCTGTCTGGAAGCCAGACATCTGTTTATCCCATTTTCTTTCGTACAGAGTTTGGAATAGCTTTAGTTTGGGGGGCGGGGGGTGGGGAGGGAAGTTTTGTCATATTTAACAGCTGTTACAGAATTTCAACCCTGTGGGCTCTGAAAATACTTTTCGGCTGACCTCAGATTTTTATACATAATCGACGTGGGGTTGTAGAAAAATATTATTTACTTAACCTCTCATTGTCTGTGATTTCACATCGTCCTTACTCTGATGTGCTAACTACCAACAATTTTAACTTGCCCCCCCACCCCCCCGCCCAGCCTTGCTTTGATTCATTTACACGTTTTAACTTTACACCTTTAAAGTGATTGCAGAACGGTAGCTGAAGACCGATTGGAGATTTTCTTCCTTTCTTTTCTTTCTCTCTCTCTCTCTCTCTTTTTTTTTTTAGTCAACAGTGTTTCCTTTCACTTCCTGTCACAAAGGTCAAAGAGAGCCGACCTTTGCTGGCGGTCCCCCTCGCTGAATTATTCATGGCATTGACTTTTTGTCAGCACACACAGTTGTGCTCTGGGACATTTTATTCATTTACCTCATTTAAAGCGCCTTTCTGCACCTGTTCAAGTATTAATATCATGTAATTTGGGCCTAATGCCGATTTTGCTGAACACTCATTATATTTTTTATTAGCTATATTTCCAAACGATTATGTATGATTATTACCAAGCCTTACAAACAGCACCGGGCTATTCCCCAGCCCTTTACATCTTCTTGTCAGGTTGTTTTCAGAAGCGGGGAGGATAAACATTTGACCAGACCCACTGTTTTTATTCCTACTCCATCTCCAAGCCGAGAACTTAAAGCTTCCTCCCTCATGGCTTTGCACGAGCGTGATTAAATCCAACTCTGAGGGAGCTGTACAAATGCCAGCATTTATAAGGTCAACGCTTTTGTTAAAAATGCTATGTAAATGAGGATCTGCAAAAAGGGACATTAAATAAAATTAAATTCATTGTCTTCTTTAATGTCATTTACATTTTGGCTAAGCCCCGGCCTGTCAAGGAGGATTTTAAAAATAATTTTAATTACACATCATTCAGGGATCTAGGGTGTTCTATTCAGTAGCATTTGGATGCCCTGCAACACGGAGACTGTTTATTAACTGCCTAAACGACATCACGTCACTTCATCTGCATAACGCGATGAAAACAGTGCAGTTTGGTGTGAACCTTCCCTTCTCGGTTTTCCTGAAGATGGGACTATAATTATCCGCGAACAGGCCATGGGATCCCGGAGCCCTCCTCTTGCTCTCGGCCGTGGGTTTAAGGCGCGGAGCGGTTCAGGGTCTGTTTGAATACGCTGGGACTTCAGCGGAGGGAAGACATTGGCCAGGAATTTGGCAACAGGAACACACGGTTGGGATGAATGGATGTGGCTACAAAGAATCTGATTTTGCCTGGCACCGGCCCCATCTGGCTTTGTCACACTCAGGTGTGAATGGCTGTTTTATTCCCTGGCACGCCAGTGGGGAGAGGCAAAAAGTTCATTCATCCCTTAAACATTTTTCCATAAACTTCTGAAAATAAACAGGAGAGGAAGCACTACATTACTGTCTCACAATGACATGCTTTCACTTACACAGGGAGACACCAGAAACAGGTCCGACTTTGTTCTCCCCGCCCCCCCCCCCCCCCGCCCCCCGGCAGCCCCAGGATCGGAGGAGAGTCTACATCATACATGCTAAGTCTGTGTGCTGACTGTCCCCACACGCCACGGTGGTTCGGGGCCACCACCAGGCCCAGCGCCTGCCTCTCTGGTCTAGGCCGAGGAGGCCCGCGGAGATTTATGGCTGTGCCTGGCCTGGGTAAGGACTCCATGGCCGAGCCAGGCAGAGGCTGGGTTTTAAAACCAGCCACACACTCGTCATGATTTCCGCAACACTCTCAAACAACTCGGATTCTTGACCGCTTGTGCAAGGGAGAAGAAGCCTCTTTGCTGCCTCTGCTGCTGCTGTAAGCAGGAGCCCGGGGCAGCACGCAGGCATGAAAATGCAGGGGGCGGAGGGGAGGGGCTGGAAGCCGGGCCTGTCAGAAGCTATACTCCAGGAGGTATGTTGACGCAAGCCATTCCGTGCCTCTGCGGCAGCCTTATCAGGTGAAAAGCAAAGATATTGCCAGTGCCTGTAATTGTGTTAGGATGGCTTGGATGAATTGGATTACCTTATGGAAAGCCGTCCAAACTCGGGGTTCTGTTACGCATGCTTACAGGAAGCAAATAATTACTCTCTGTGCACCAGCAGATAATTGGGGCTGGCCACAGGCCTTCTCGTGCCGCCGCCGAAGCGGGAGGAGCTGGCCTCGTCAGAGCGTTTAGGAGACAAACCTGGAGGGTGGTGGTCCCTGTGCATGTAGGCGGCTCACGCTGATGCTGTGATTTCGGTTACTTTTCAAAGACGGTGAATAATTTATCAGAATTCAAACTACCAGCGGCAACGGGCGGCACGTTGGAGGAGATAAAAATTGCACGCTCTAATGATGGAAATTGTCGTTGCAGACAGGAAGTGATTGACAAGTAGGGATGCAGGAAGTGAAAACTCAAGGAGCTTAGCCGGGGCTTGGGCACAGCTTCTGGAGCTTGTGCTCGGAGAAAATGAAAACCATGCCCTCCTGTCAGCCCGCCAGAACACAAGCGCCTCTTGTTTGTTTATCTCCCTAGCAAATCTCCCCAAAACGTTTGTGGTCAAAAGTCTACATAATGAGACATTATGCTGGTATTATTAATGCTTTAAAATAAAAATATGGCTATAATTTAGAAAAATAAGCAGAGGAATTTTATGTGTTAAGGGTTTTTTTGGGGGGGATTGTATTTTATAAGCTTCTCGGTCTTTGGGGGTAACTAGGGTTCATTAAATTGTAGAAAGCTTGAAGAGGCTGTTTTCAAAACTATTCAGCAAACAGTCTGTCCTATCTATCAACATAATAAATGCTATACGTTTGCGACCAGTTCGATGAAGGGCATGGTGGGGGCTGGGGCAGCAGGGAAACTGTAACAGGTTTTTGAATCACTGGTTTCCCTTTCCCTTTAAAAACAAAACAAATGAGAACTCTCCCTCTAATTCCTTGGCTGGAAGTTGCTCAGCTAGAAAACACTCCAAATGCACGCGGGGCCGTGGAGCCAGCGGTGGACCGAGTGCCGCGTGTGAGCGTGCACAGGGGCAGCCCTGCTTCCCCCAGTAATTCACTAGGAAATGAGTTTAACATGTGCGGAAAGGAAGGGCTCAGAGTTTGCGTCGTTGGAGGACCCAGAGCCCAGGCCCCGCGGACGGAAGGGGTAGGCTCCAGCTTGCCTCTGCTGGGTGTGGAGGGGAGCTGCTCGCACATCTGGGGAGGAGGCCGCGGTTAGCCCTGACTGACGGGCAGCTCCAGCCGCCCCTGCCTCCGCCTCCCCTTCCTCCCCCACCTCTCCCTGCCCTCTCCCCCTCCTCCTCCTCCCTCCTCGCTCTCCCCTGCCTCCTCCCTCCTCCCTCCTCCCTCCTCCCTCCTCCCTCATTGCCTGTATTTTCCCTTTTCCCTCTCTCTCAGCAGAAGGCAGCGGGGGGGGGGGGGGGGGCAGGGTGCCGTGTTAAAACAAGACAAAACTTGGGCAGTGTTTAAGGCCCTGAAAACATTTGCCCTCCTGATGATGAGGTTCCAAAGGGGGAAAGACCCGCCTTGGCCTGAGCCCCCATCTCCCTGTCCGAGTAAAGGCTTCAGCAGTGGCTTCCTGCACATCCTCAACACCCCGATGTAAGTTTTCACTGAGACGGAGACTTTTCGCAGGAATGGCCGGTCTGGATGTGGTGGTGTCACTGGAAAACAGGTCTGCAGGCCGCCCCTGGCGTGGGGCCATCCGAGGGTGACCTATGTGTAGCATAGGAGTGTGGGATTCGATTGTAGGCACAGGTGGGCGGCACGTGTGGGGGCAGGCAGGTAGGTCACCCTGACTCTAGGTGGGGGACGGGGCCTGCATAGAAGGCGCAGCAGGGAAGCATGCCCCTTTCAACCAACACCCGACAAGACCAACTAGGCATTGGGGAGGGGTCGGGGACGGTCCTGTCCAGTCCTGTTGAGGAAGGGGGGGGGGGCCCTCCCTGAGAAGGCCCTGGGTTTTCTAAGACCGTCAGTATCCGGGGATGTGGTGTGCAGGTACCCAAATCCCGTCCTGACCAGTCTATGCAGATGTCCTTTCCAAGTTGTTGCCGCTCAGGTCACAGGACCATACAGCTGTGTGGAATGACATCCCGTGGCCAACAAGAAAGACCAGGAGGCACAAAGCGGGGCTGAGGACGGGGTGGTCACAGAGCAGGGCCACAGAGTCCACACCTGCGGCCAGCGACAAACCACCCCTACTTGGCATTTCCTTCCTCCGCATTTGATATAGATTCCAAGGTGGTCTGAGAGTGCTTTTTAGAAAAATTGATACTTTTTTTTTTTTTAAGTGAGCTCTAGGCCCAGGGCTGGTGGTGGGGCTCGAACTCATGATCCCGAGATCAAGAGTCCCATGTTCCCCTGACGGAGTCAGCTGGGTGCCCCCAGACTTCACTTTTTTAGAGCAGTTTTGGGTTTACAGAAACATGAGAACCCCGAGCAGAAAGTACAAAGTCCCCATATTCCCGTTTGGTAACGTCTTGCCTTAGTGAGGCACGTTGTTACAATTGATGAGCCAGCACTGATACGTTGTAAGTAAACCGAAGTCTGCTGTTTAGTTAGGGTTCACTCTGGATGCTGTGCGTCCCAAAGGTCTTTTCCTACAACAGTGTCATGCAGGGTGGTTTCACTGTCCTAACCATCATCTGTGCTCTGCCTTTTCGCCTCCTTACCCCCGGTCCCGGGCAGATGCTCATCTTCATACTGGGCCTGTACTTGTGCCCGCTCTAGAATGTCAGTCATAGAGTTGGAATCACGCAGTGTGGCCTTTTCAGATTGGCTGCTTTCGCTTAAAATCTATTGTAAGAGCCTTCCATGTATTTTTACAGCTTTATAACCACTAATAATACTTTTTGAATTTCTGTTTTTCTGTTTTTTCTTTATGAAAGGTTTCTGGGCCGTGTTTTCCCTTCCATTGACTGTGTTTTTGTAGTGAACTCCCTTACTCGTGAGCTTATCGTAGCAGTTAGTGCTTTGGTATTTGGATGTTGTCTGTGGGTGTTTCAGAAGTTTACGTGATCCACCCCCATTTTTGTTTTTAAAACAGCTGGCTCCTTTGCAAAGAAATGAAAACTTTTTACCGAGACTTTATTTAAGTGGTGTCACTCCATTTTGCTTATTATTCGGGTCCCCACCCCCCACCCCCAGAAATACTTCTTTGGAATATTTAAATAGCACAGGCCATAAAAGGAGAACGATTAAATTATCGGAAGGCAGAATACTACACTGTGGCCTGAAAATGGAATGAATTCAGCATTCAGCGGAGTTGTTGGCTTTTTTGGTTTAATAAATTAAACTACAAATTTTCCTAATTGCCAAACAAAATGTTAGGCCAGCTTTAGCCATTGCTGACAGTGAAACACAACATAAAACCTGCTGAGAGTTATATGTGGTATTTAATATGAGACAGAGCAACGAAAGGGTTTTATGGCTAAGTATGAATTCACACCCAGAGCATTTGGTTCACATTAGGAGAGGTTTGTAAATCAGATCAGTGTGCCGGGATGGGGTGGTCCCCAGCAACCTCTCTCCTGTCTCCTTCCTGGTATTTGGTTATTGGAGTTGCTACCAAAGGGATCTCGCCCGTCCATTTCCATTTTCTCAATGAAGCGATTTGTCCTCTGACATCAGGAAGATTGGGTCAGGAAATAAGTGGGGGATTGGATTAGACATGATGCTCATCCCTACCGTCCGAGGTCACCGGCCTGAGCCGGCCACCGGGCAGCAGCCATCAGTTACCGAGACGTGGGCTGCCCATCGGTCCTTGGCCGGCGGGGACCCCAGGGAAGGTGAGAAGGATCTGGGAAAACTGCTTTCAGGGGAAAAAATGGCAATAACTATCATTTATTAAATTTGACAAGCAGGTTCTAAATATAACAGCCCTTTTCCCAAAGATCATTACTTTGAACAAATAAATGAGTTATGCAAGTTAATAAACGGCTAGGTTCCCCGTCCAGAGGCGTGCCTTTGTGCAGCTCAAAGACACATCCTGCTCTCTCCCGCTGCCCTAACGAACGGCGGATGCTCTCCCGTTTCTGCTGGCCACCGAAGCTTTTGTGTTGGACGTGCTGCTCGTACGCATATAGCGGGCCCACGACAGTCTCAGAAAACGCTTGGCAGTAAAAATAAACTTGCCCTGGTTGAGAACGATATGACACGTGGATGTGCCTTATCGTTTCGAAAAGGCTTCCGTGCACGATTGCGAATTAAGCAAGGCCTAGGAGTACGTTTAACTTTAAGGAAGGACATGATTTGTCTGCTCCTGTTGTCGCGGTCAGAAGCGTATGTGCTGGGCTGGGGCATTTGTCACGACAAGTGACTTCTTGCGTTCCCTGAGACCCCATTATAATTATTCCCAGCAATTAGAGCATCCAGAACCCCATTCCAGCCCCAAACACATTTGTTCCCATTTATTAGCCTGTGAGCAGTAACTAATTTACATTGTTTCAGAGTTGTGTGTTATGGTAATTTATTGCGTGTGCTGGGGGTCACACAGAGTTGACCAGTCGGCAGGGCAGACCCTCGCCAGGCAGGGTCCAGCAACGCACAGGCAGCGAAGCCAGGGGCATGTGATTTGGAACCTGCTACGGTCTTTTTAATCATGTTTTGATTTATTCTCTGTTACGTTACTTGCTTTACTCTTGTTCCCTTTCTGTTTTTTAACAAATCAGAGCTGGGAACAGGATTTTTTTTTTTTTTTTTTTTTGAAGGAAATGGAAGCGATATCTCCTAACGAGTGGAAACTTTTACTAATGCCCTGAATAAAATATTTGTCAGCGGCCTCCACTAAACGTAAAAGCAGTCCGCAGAGGAAACAATGCCTTAACTGTTCCCTTCTCAGAGCGGACTTCGTTATCAAGTTGAGGAAAAAGGCTTGTTTAGGCAAA